>NC_048593.1:21209900-21249900 GCF_013265735.2 Oncorhynchus mykiss
ACAGACAAGGGTATGGTATGGTGTGAGTACAGTGGAGGTAAACCTAGGCATTGAGTGACGATGAGAGAGGTTGCATCTCTGGAGGCACCAGTTAAGCCAGGTGAGGTCTCCACATGTGCGGGACTGGGGACTCTACAGTGAAATTAAACAATAAGAACTAACCTAAACAGCAGTAGACAAGGCATATTGACATTAGAGAGAGGCATAAAGCTATCACAGGTGTTGATTGGGAGAGCTAAGACAACAACGGGTAAATGGCAATGAATTGGCAGAGAGGGTCAGTTCTGTACACACAGGACCTGAGTTCGAATCTGGGGCCGACAGATAAAAAACATGAGGTACCGTGTCAGTGAACAGTCCAGCAGGCATCAGCTGTGTAGCCGAGTGATCATAGGGTCCAATGAGCAGCAATAGGTGATTAAGGGAGCCGTTCGGTAGTTGCTGCTATGCTAGGCGAGCAGGAGACATGGTGTTCAAGAAAGCTAGCATCACAATGGAAAAGCCTGTTGAAGCCACATCAGATGATTACATCAGCAGACCAATTGTGATGGATTGGCGGGGCTCTGTGTCAACAATAAAGGGTCCTGGCCAATTGGCAAAAACGTTTTGTAGCCCAAGAGTTAGCTGGTATACATTCGTCGGCTAGCCGGGAGATGGGCCTAGCTCGAGGCTAGCTCAAGGCTAACTGGTTCTTGCTGTGGGACAGAGGCGTTAACCAGCAATAGCCATTCGGTTACAGCTAGCTAGATGCGATGATCCGATGGTGTAATGGTCCAGAGCTTGCGGCAGGAATCCGGTGATGTGGTAGACAAAGCAGTCCCATATGCTCTGGGTTGATATCGCGATGTGCAGACTGGCAGGTATTGACTGAGCTAAAGCTGGCGGGTGTCCGAGCTAAAGGTGAAGACTGCTAACAATGACTACTAGCTAGTTAGCTGGCTAGCTTCTGATGGAGGTTCCAGTTATAAAGTATAAAAATAGCAGATCCGTACCACATTGGGTGAGGCGGGTGAGATTAAAATATATGCGAAAAAAAACGATGAAACGGGACAAGACAAACACACGTCCAACTACTACGCCATCTTGATTTGTCAAACATGATCTTAAAAACGACTGTGAAAGAAGTCTGCTTGATGGAGAGAATGTTCCTTCATTCTCTCCATCAAGTGCTTATTTGTTTGTGGTGTGAAAGGAGGGCCAGGATGTCAAGAGAGTGAAGAGATCTTTCATGCTACTTGGGGAGAGAGATGTTTTATGGCTGGGCAGCTCTGTGGCAAGGCTGACTAACGTTGGCCAATGGCCAACACTACTCTTTGTCCTCACACCTCTCTCTCTCTCTGTCTCTCTCTCTCTCTCTCTCTCTCTCTCTCTCTCTCTCTCTCTCGTTCTCTGACTCTTTCTCTCACTCTCTCTCTTTCTCTCAATTCAACTCAAGGGGCTTTAATACATATTGCTGCTGTGTTTGCACACTGTGGTGTTTCACCCAATAGATATGGGAGTTTATCAAAATTGGATTTGTTTTCGAATTCCTTGTGGTTCCGTGTAATCTGAGGGGAAAATGTGTCTTTAATATGGTCATACATTTGGCAGGAGGTCAAGAAGTGCAGCTCAGTTTCCAGCTCATTTTGTGGGCAGTGTACACATAGCCTATCTTCTCTTGAGAGCTAGTTTGCTTAGTTTTTTTGTTAATTCTTTCCAATATGTCAAGTAATTATCTTTTTGTTTTCTCATGATTTGTTTGGGTCTAATTGTTACTGTCCTGGGGCTCTGTGGTGTCTGTTTGTGAACAGAGCCTCAGGACCAGCTTGCTTAGACTTCTACAGGTTCATCTACAGGTTCATCTCTCTTTAGGTGATGGCTTTGTTATGGAAGGTTTGGGAATCACTTCCTTTTAGGTGGTTGTAGAATTGAACGGCTCTTTTCTGGATTTTAGATTTTGATGATTAGTGGGTATCAACGAAATTCTGCTCTGCATGCATTATTTGGTGTTTTACGTTGTTCACTCTGTGTGATTAATGGTTATCCAAACAAAGGGCCGATGGGTGTGCAGGTTGGCTCTCTGGGGAGTTGGGATTAAAGTGACTGAACTCTCAGGCTCCTGTTTGAAGCTTGCCCCGTTACCCTGGCAACCTGCCTGCGGGATGGTAGAATGTGAACTAAGAAGCTGTAGGAGAACTAACTATGGCAGGACAGTGTGTGTGTGTGTGGGTGTGTGTGTGTGTGTGTGTGTGTGTGTGTGTGTGTGTGTGTGCTTCTGTGTTTTATTGATGTTTGTGTCTGTGTGTGTGTGAATGCTAACACGATTATGAACTCCTCACGAGGCTAACGCAATGCTGGAGAGATGAAGGGGAGGGTGTTTCTATGGGGTGGATGAGTTTGAAATCAAATTTCACCATCTGCGTGAGGAATGAGAGGGAGAGAGCGATAGTGAAATATAGAGCAGGAAATAGTTAGAATGGCAAAGAGCATAAAAATGTAAGAGAGACAACAGAGATAGATACAGCTCAGTGTAAAAGGAGAGAGAGAGGGAGAGGGAGGGATAGAGATTTGCAGCTATATGTATAGGGAGGGAGGGAGGGAGGGAGGGAGGGAGGGAGGGAGGGAGGGAGGGAGGGAGGGAGGGAGGGGGAGCAGGCATCAGCATTGTGGGCCAGCTGAATGCTGCCTTTATGAGGAATGGTTAAAAGGACATTGAGGCTGGGGCGAGGCTGCCGTCACCATGGTAACCTCACAGGAGCCCTCGAAGGAGGGATAATGGAGTGAGAGGGAAGTTCCTTTTCTTTTTACCCCCTCCCTGCTTCCCTCCCTCTCTTGTGCTCTTCTCCTCTCTTGGCTAGTTGGGCACAGAGTTTCCCAGAGTTAGTAGTTCTGTTTGTGCCTTATTAGAGGGGTCCTAACTGATGCCCCTTTCTCAACACACACCAAGGCAGCTCAGGACAGGCTTAATCCATTGGCTTGTAACGTACAGAGAAACGTTTGGGAGACTTTTTTTGTCAGCATCAAATTTGGGACATTATCTTGCATCTGCAATATATTGAGGATTTTTTTGGGCAGCACCTTGTTGAGAAGAAGAGGGAGTCCCCGAGTTGGTACCCTGAGGTTCCAGAGACAGAGAGGCTGAGATGTTCTCTAAATGCAGTGTCTCAGCCCGTGACTCTTTTGTCTTTCTTTCAGAGGCTGCGTTGTCAAACCATGGTGCTGCCCCCGAGACCACAAGACCTGAGAATATGCAATGCTTAACGGTGAGGAAATATTTTGGAACTTCCTCTGTATGTGTCTTATGCCTGTATGTACTGTATGTCTGGGTATCTGTGTGAGACATGGAGCTGTGGTGAAAGGAGTGTGTTTGTGTGTGTTTGTGTGTGTGTGTGTGTGTGTGTGTGTGTGTGTGTGTGTGTGTGTGTGTGTGTGTGTGTGTGTGTGTGTGTGTGTGTGTGTGTGTGTGTGTGTGTGTGTGTGTGTGTGTGTGTGTGTGTGTGTGTGTGTGTGTCTGTGTAGACGCGTTTAACTACACGTGTTGGGACCAGAAGTCACGTCTGCATATCAGAAACATCCAGTGCTGTTTATTTGATTCACTGGCCACACCGGAATTTGATGCTGGTACTGGTTGCACACAAACATTTCAAGTTGCAAATCCCTATCAAATTTTCCTCATTCCGTTGCTGAAAATGTTTACTGTTGGATCACAACCCTGGTTCGGCAACAAACAGTTGTTTTAGTGTGGATTTGGAAGTGGGGCTATGACGAGCTGAAAGCTAACACTGAGGAACAGGAAGTCTCTGTAATGTAACTCTATATTAAAGGCTTTTACATCAGTTTTTGAATGTTCTTTTCCCTCCCTCCATCTCTCTCCCATCTCTCTACCCCTCCCTCTCCCCCTCTATTCCCCTCTCTCTCATCTCTTGATGCCTGATTGAGGAGTCTTTGTGGGGTGTTCTCCTTGGACCAAGTTTAAAGAAGGGCAAAGCACTTTCACAGGCTGAATGAGGAACCGTTGGACTTTCTGCTTTTCAAGGCTTTTCTGGGCTTTTCCGTAACTTGTCTGTTGAGAGATTGAGAGAGAGAGATAAGAACGAACTGTCGGAAGATCCCACACTCCAAAAAGGAGCCGCTCCGTTCGTCTTGTCAGGCTCAAAGACAACGTTACAAACGCTCGCCTCTCTCTCCCTCTAATCCATCCTTCTGCTTCTTTAGAGCGGAATAGAAGGGTAGAAAATGAAGAGAAAGAGCTCTCACATGTTTTTGTGTGCGATTGAAGGGTAACCTTCCCCCCTTTAAAAGGAGAACAGGAAAAAGTCCCCCTAAATGCCCAGTAGAGGGGATGTAAGGAGGTGAATGGTCTTTTCTGACAGTCTGTTAGCATTGTGGAGACAGTGCACTATGGGTTCCTCTTTGGCCTCTCTCTTTCTCTGTCTCTGTTAACCTCGAGTGAGCCAGCCACTAAAGGATAAATGGAACGGAGACATGTTGGAAATTAGTCGCTCTGGGTTACATTTGCCAGTTTTCTGGCCGACATTAATTGATTTTTCCTACACAGAGCAATCCCAGATAGCACATAACGTTCTGAGAACCATTTATTGATATTTCATTAATTTAACAGAATGTTTACATTACATTTGACATTTTAGTCATTTAGCGGATGCTCTTATCCAGAGCAACTTACAGAAGCAATTAGGGTAAAGTGCCTTGCTCAAGGGCACATTGGTCAACGTGTTTGCATGATTAATGGCTTAGGAAATTAATTTCCATGTGTCCTATCTGTGCTTGCAGTTTAAAATAAGCTAAGATTGCTAGCATTGCTATATGAAATATTCAATGAAAGTTGCTTTTAACCTTTATTTAACTAGACGATAGCTAACGACATAATGAGACTCTTAAGGGAACGTTCTCTAAAGTTGTGGGAACATGTGCTGTTAGCTGGGAGGCAGCAGAAACACCATAACAATAAGATAATGTACACTTTATGTGCAAAGGTATGTGGACACCCCTTCAAATGAGTGGATTTAGCTATTTCAGCAACACCCGTTGCTGACAGGTGAATAAAATCGAGCACACAGCCATGCAATCTCCATAACTAAACGTTGGCAGTAGCAGAATGGTCTTACTGAAGTGCTCAGTGACATTCAATGTGGTAGCGTCATAGGATGCCACCTTTCCAACAAGTCAGTTCATCAGATTTCTGCCCTGCTAGAGCTGCCCTGGTCAACTGTAAGTGCTGTTATTGTGAAGTGGAAACTTCAAGGAGCAACAACGGCTCAGCCGTGAAGTGGTAGGCCACACAAGCTCACAGAACAGGACCGCCGAGTGCTGAAGTGCGTAGCCCATAAAAATCTCCTGTCCTCGGTTGCAACACTCACTACTGAGTTCCAAACTGCCCCTGGAAGCAACTTTTTGTCATGTAGTGTAAGTCAGCAATGCACAGTAGATCACATGCTTTATGTGGACGAACGGTGGCGATTCAACATGTAGAATAGTCTGAAAATGACAGACGGTGTTCTGTGGTCAAAGACGGTAGGACTGCTTCACATGGCATTTAAGCCTTCATCTTTTCAGCGTGTCTTTCCTCTTTCAGTGCAAAAGTAGCACAACAAGAAGTTGCTTGGATGTTTATTGCTAGTGTATGTGGGTGAATATGGCGTAGGTGGAATTCATAAAGATATGGGACTGTGTCTATTGTACATGGCTGTGTTATTGAGCGTCCACAGACTCTCTCCCACCTCCGTATGCACAACATACATGTTATGTATATAAGAGTGCTCACTGCCAGTGCTCTTCTCTGCTTCCACCTCTACAGTATGATCAGAAGTCTGTGTGTATGTGAGCTGTTTCTCTCACCTCTTTCTCCCAGCCCCATACTGCTGGCTCAGGAAGCTGTTCTGGGCTCATCGATGGCCGACGCAAAACAGGCTGGCCCGGACAGGGCTCAGGGTGGGGGGAGGTGAAAGAGAGGGGTTTGAGGGGGGAGGAGCAGGGGTGAGGGGGCACTTCCTCCCATTCTTCTCTTGAGTGGAGTTCCCATGAGCAGCCATGCCAAGAGCAGTGTGGCTGGAGCAGGCCGACCCAGCACCAGTCTCGCCTCTGCGACGCCAGCCCCCACACACGGACACGCACACCGCGAGCACAGCGCTCGTCTTCTCTCCGCAGAGCAGAGAAGACCGGACAGTGCTAGGAAGACTCACGGTAATGTGAGGAGCCATACACAGTATTCTGAGGACACAGTGTTGTGAGGAGCCATACACAGCACTCTGAGGACACAGTGTTGTGAGGACCCATACACAGCACTCTGAGGACACAGTGTTGTGAGGACCCATACACAGCACTCTGAGGATCTAATTGTTGACTGCGCTGACCACATACAGATCATTGTTTCTAGTGCATCTCATTGACTATCTGTTGACCATCCAGATAGGACCATACCTAGTGGTTGCTGTATGGAGGACAGCAATCAACACAAACCGTACTGACTGGACTATAGAGGATCCTGACAAGTGAACCACCATACAGAGAGGTCTGGGATCAGATTTGGAACACGCATTGAAGAGCACATACAGCATTGTGAGAACCCAGAGAAGAACAGAGGAACTCTAGAGGAACATCCTCAGGGAACCATCCAGGACGGTAGACAGAGAAGCATCCACAGTGGGTCTGTCCTCAGGAGGAGCTTGCAGACATGCATACCATCCACGGGCTGTGTAGGATCTGCATCACTGCTAGACTGCCTCAGGTTTGTTCCCCTAGACAATCACCTGGAGAGAGGGACGGTGGGAGAGAGAGGTGGATGGAGGGAGAGATAGAGGTTTGTTGTACATGGGGGTGTGACAAATGGGGGGAGAGTGTCAAGTAAGTGTGTGAGTGAGACGAGAGGGAGAGGACAGGGTGTGGGGTAGGAGAGTGTGCGAATGGATGTGTGGAGAATGAGAGAGGGAAGATGGAAGGAGAAGGGGAGGGGAGCGGGACGGGTGCAGAAGTAGGGTTCTGTGTGTAGCCAGCTCTTTTGGAAAGACTGCAACCCTGACAAAGAGAATACATTAGATAGCATGGGAAATAACAAGGGAAAGCAATGATAGAAGAGCAATGACGTAGGAAACAGACAATGGTCAATTGGTTGTGAAACTGAAACTACGTGTGTATAGATTTATAGAATAGTGAAATTGGATTAAGGCACTGGAACAATGATAGAAAGAAGAAAAGTTAGGGAATTTATATTAAAGCCTTTAGGCACTACTAATATAGCCAAGTGTTTGCCATTGGACAGCTCAGTCCTATAGTGTCTAACATGTAAGGGAAGCGATGAGGAGGAAACCAGTGTAAGAAACAAGAGTATGAAAAGAGAGAGTGTTTTCCCTGTTTCCTGAGACTGAAGAACCAGGTCTCTTTCACCTACATTATTCATCCATAACGAGAGAAGAGACACATCTGATGAAGAGATACATTGAAAATAAAGAGAGAGAATCCTCCAGTCCCGCAGGCTTAACATAACACCCCAAAGTCTGGAGTCTGTTATCCTCACTTCAAAACTACTTCCATACTGTCTGCAGCTTATGGCTTATAGACATAGCACAAGCCCATCTTATCTAACAGTTTGCAATTAGTTGGGGTTAACAATCCAAATCAACTTTGGCCTAAGACACTCTGTCTTGATTGGAGTTTGCATGGCGTCACAACAGTACAGCGTGTTGACATGGACATAATGCTGGGCTGGCAGGGAGTGGTTTTTCTGGTGGCTCCGAGACACGTTGTCACCAAACCACAGTGACCCAGATGTGGCCCTGCACAATGGCTGTCCTACTGGAATTTTAGTGTTGTAGTGTTCAGCACACAAACAGACATTGGGGTGGATTATTTTTTGCTTTAGTTCTGCGTGCCTGTGTGTGTGTAAGTTTGTGCATGTTTGTGTGTGTGAGAGTGTGTAACTGTGCAGGTCAGTAGTGAAATCACTGAGGCACATCAGGTTGACAGACTGGAGAGGCATCAAACTGAGCAGAAGCACACAGCAGACAGACAAACAGACAAACAAACAGACAAACAGACAGACAGACAGTGGGTTGGCTCCTGGCTGTGTTCTCATAGTCAGATAGTGTCTTATATGAGGTTGCTGAGGCAAAGCAACAGAGAGAAAATTCAGTCTCACGCACGCACACACAAACACACACACAAACACTGCACATCTCACAGGACACAACAGAACACCACTCCGAGTCACCACACACACACACTCCTACGCAATCAGTTACATAAATACACCCCTGTACAACTCATTTGAGTAGCTCCAAATAGCGAGCAACGGTAGTTTCATACTCATACTGGGCTTGTAACCTTCTCATTTGAGGGGAAGGAGAAAGATTGAGGCTGTAGAGGCTCTTGAGGCGAACTGGAGATGGGAGAATAGCATCCTTGAACACATGCTGTGAATGCTGCCTGTCAGGCAATTGTTGCTGGTTCTCTGACCTTGGCCTGAAGGTTGGACGTGTGTGTTAGTGCATGTGAGAGCGAGACCAGGAATGAGGGTTCCTTTATTAACAACGTGTGTGTGTAACCACCGTGTGCCCACTGTAAGGCCCTGGGTGCCAGTCAGTGTGTATCTGGTCTCCCAGTGGTCCAGTCCCACGCTCAAAAAGGCCAGGGGGCACCTCTCATTAACACTACCCCCCCACCCCCCGATCCCCTCTTCCCACCGCCCCTCTACTCTACCTTCCCTCCCCTACTGACTGCCAACCTAGCCCCTACAGAGCCCCCCAACTCTTTCCTTCCCTTACTCTTTTTCATTTATTTGATTTACTGTCTCCCGTAGACTCTCACCCAGTCTTTCTCTATTTGCTTCTGTCGTTTCTCTATTTCCTCATCTGCCTCTTTGTCTCGTTTTCTCTTCATCTGTCCATCTCATTTCTCTCTTTCTGTCTCATTGTCTCTTCTGTCTGTCTTGTCTGTCTGTCTTCTCTCTCTCTCTCTCTCTCTCTCTCTCTCTCTCTCTCTATCTCTGTCTCTCTCACTCTCGCTCTCTCTCTCGCTGTCTCTCTCTCTCTCTCTCTCTCTCTCTCTCTCTCTCTCTCTCTCTCTCCCCTCTCTGATCTGACAGTAGTGATGTTGTCTCTGGTCTTTAGCCAGGCTGCAGGGTTATTAAACAGTCGTCTACTCACACAATATGCTGCTCTGATCCTTGTCTGTCCCTGACACCAGATACACAACTACTCTGACATGACAGGGTGACAAGTCCTCCACTAACCAGATTATCTTTCAGGATGGATCATCTATCAAACATTTTAAAAGACTATCAAGATTATCATGTATTTTTATAGGTGGAAAGTCGGTCAATAATTGCCATAATGTGTTCATCAACTTGTTTGTGTCATGTCAAAAACAAACATGTTTGTGTGTGCCCCGCCACAGCCAGTCAGCAGGATGAAGAGGTCAACCTAGCTGTCACCGGGGCGGTGACATGGCATTGGGGTGACATACAGGATGTCACCAGTGATTATGGACTGTGACTCTGTATCTCACTAGATTACAGACGGTCAATCCTGAAGGGCAATCCGTCAAGGAATTCTAGGAACTGTCCCTAAGAACATTATACCAGCCTCCTTTGGCTACTGAGGGTTGAACTGTAGTTATCAAAGCTAAACAAGTTAATACGCTTATGCATCTTGATGCCAGTCTTTTAGACATGCTCTTTGGGTAGAAGTTGCTCATAGGCACAGATCTAGGATCAGTCTACCCTCTTACCATCCTGATCTGAACCAAAAGGGGGGAGATGTAAAACTGCTAAGAGTTTTAAAGCAACATTGTACTCAATCTGTTTTATGTTCAGCTGAAGAGCTACAATATAAAGTGTGTGTTGAGATTTCAGATGCCCTATTGTCAGCAGATGAGATGGAAACAATGTATTGGAGCGGAGCACTGTTGATTTTGGACCACACACACAGTCATTATTCCTGGAGTTCTGACAGAAAGGCATCGTGTGTGTGTGTGTGTGTGTGTGTGTGTGTGTGTGTGTGTGTGTGTGTGTGTGTGCCTGCCCTCTTACTCTGTGCGGATGCTGCCAACAGTTGGCGTCAGATCAACACCAATGCGCCGGCCACCTTTAATGAGGGCCACAGTGCTAATCTGTGTGGCTGGCATCCACACGCGTTCCATCCTGACACACTCAGCTCCTGGCCAGAGAACATCTCTCTGATCTGTAGGCATATGCTCGCATGTTGTTCATCACTGCTCCTGCTTGCTGTAGATGTTTTTTCAAATATAGTATTTGCATTTCACTCCGTGTACGTATATAGACATGAATGAGTAATGCTTTATGGTGATGTTATGTCTGTTTGTGTGTTCTATAGGTGACCATCCTTCGAGGAAAAGATGGCTATGGCTTCACCATCTGCTCTGACTCCCCAGTGAGGGTTCAGGCTGTCGATTCAGGCAAGGCTCACCACTCCCTGCCTGCCTGTGTGTGTGTGTGTGTGTGTGTGTGTGTGTGTGTGTGTGTGTGTGTGTGTGTGTGTGTGTGTGTGTGTGTGTGTGTGTGTGTTGGTCTAGATGTATGGGTGCAGGTGTATATTTGACCCTCTCTTGTCCCCCTCTTCCCTTCTTTTTGAGGTGGTCAAATCAGGTTTGCATGTAGGTATTAGTAGGTAGAAGCTGGTGCGTGTAACTGTGTGTGTATATGTGTGTGTTTGTGTGTGCATGTTTGACCCTCTTCTGCCCTTTCTCCTGTCCCAAGGTGGTCCGGCGGATCAGGCAGGTCTGCAGCAGCTGGACACTGTGCTGCAGCTCAACGGTCAGCCTGTAGAACAGTGGAAATGTGTGGAGGTCGCCCACGCCATCAGGTACAACAGGCAGGGAGACACAGAGGAAGTAGTGGACTTAACCAACTTTGACAGGGATAGCTATCTTCAACACTTAAAGAACACCTTATGTTACATTCTGAAGTTTGATGGGTTGTGCTATCTATGCACAGCAAACACTATACAGGCACTGTGGGTCGTAGTCTCTATGCGCACGTCCATTGGCTAAGCTTACCTTTACACTCTTCCTGACCAGTTGTCACATTCCCTCTCTGCCTCCCTCTACAGAAACAGCTCCAATGAGATCAAGGTGGTGGTATGGCGCACTGGGCCGGCCGCCAAGCCCAGTTTCGAGGGCCTCATCCACCGGCCCTCCTACAAGCCCACCTCCTCCTCCAACTATGATGCCCCCTCGCCCCCCACCAGGCGGCGGGACAGGTCCAAGGACCGGCTAGACCGGGACATGTCCCCCCCGGCCGTGCCCCCCCTCCCCGCCCACCACAGGACCAGCCGCCGGGTGCTGGTCAACGGCTCTGAGGGGGCTGGCGGGGGAGGGTTAGGATGGGTAGGGGTAGGGGGGGCGTGGGGGGAGAGGGGGCGCGTAGGAAGGGGGGCAGAGGAGGTGGATGGTAAAGTCAGGAGCCAGACCCATAGCCAGAGCCACACAGCCACGCTGAAGGGGACTAGAGTGAAGGCGTCCAACGGGGATAACTACATCATCCTGGCCCCCATCAACCCAGGAAGCCAGGTACTGGTGGGGGAGCAGAGGCTCATGGTCCATCCCAGGCTCCTGCCCTACCCCCTCGATGGCACTATCCAGACCCTGACATACACTGAAGATCTCTTTACAGTGCGATGAAAAAGTATTTTACCCCTTTCTGATATTTTTGATACTGAATGTTGTCAGATCTTCAACCGAAACCTAATATTAGATAAAGGGAACCTGAGTGAACAAATAACAAAAAAGTATATACTTATTTTATTTATTTAATTAACAAAGTTATCCAACACCCAATTCCTATGTGTGAAAAAGTAATTTCCCCCTTACACTCAATAACTGGTTATAACACCTTTTAGCTGCAATGACTGCAACCAAATGCTTCCTGTAGTTGTTGATCAGTCTTCTCACGTTGACGTGGAGGAATGTTGGCTCACTCTTGCATGCAGAACTGCTTTAACTCGGCGACAGTTGTAGGTTTTCAAGCATGAACTGCTTTAACTCGGCGACAGTTGTAGGTTTTCAAGCATGAACTGCTTTAACTCAGCGACAGTTGTAGGTTTTCAAGCATGAACTGCTTTAACTCAGCGACAGTTGTAGGTTTTCAAGCATGAACTGCTTTAACTCAGCGACAGTTGTAGGTTTTCAAGCATGAACTGCTTTAACTCAGCGACAGTTGTAGGTTTTCAAGCATGAACTGCTTTAACTCAGCGACAGTTGTAGGTTTTCAAGCATGAACTGCTTTAACTCAGCGACAGTTGTAGGTTTTCAAGCATGAACTGCTTTAACTCAGCGACAGTTGTAGGTTTTCAAGCATGAACTGCTTTAACTCAGCGACAGTTGTAGGTTTTCAAGCATGAACTGCTTTAACTCAGCGACAGTTGTAGGTTTTCAAGCATGAACTGCTTTAACTCAGCGACAGTTGTAGGTTTTCAAGCATGAACTGCTTTAACTCAGCGACAGTTGTAGGTTTTCAAGCATGAACTGCTTTAACTCAGCGACAGTTGTAGGTTTTCAAGCATGAACTGCTCGTTTCAAGTCCTGCCACAACATCTCAATTTGGATTAGGTCTGGATTTTGACTAGGCCATTCCAATGTTCATGTAGACTTGCTTGTGTGTTTTGGATCAATGTCTTGCAGCATGACCCAGCTGCGCTTCAGCTTCATCTTACAGACGGATGGCCTGACATTCTCCTGTAGAATTCTCTGATACAGAGCAGAATTCATGCTTCCTTCTATTAAGGATCTCGCCAGGCATAAAAGTGGATTCAAGTTTGCCAAAAAACACTTGGAAGCACCTGGAGGATCATCAAGACTCTTGGAAGAATGTTCTACGGACAGATGATTCAAAAGTATAACTTTTTTGACGACGGGTCCCATTATGCCTGGCGAAAACCAAACACGGCAGTCCACAGTAAGAACCTCATACCAACAGTCAATTATAATGATGGTATTGTGATGGTTTGGGGCTGCTTTACGGCCTTCACGACCTGGATGACTTGCCTTAATAGAAGGAACCATGAGTTCTGGTCTATAACAGATAGTTATACAGGAGAATGTCAGACCATCCATCTGTAAGCTGAAGCTTAAGCACAGCTGGGTCATGCTGCAAGACAATGATCCAAAACATGAAAATGTCTAAAAAGCAACACATTTGAAGTTTATGAATGGCCTAGTCAAAGTCCAGACCTAATCCCAATTGAGATGTTGCAGAAGGACTTGAAACGAACAGTTCATGCTTGAAAACCCACAAATGTCGCCGAGTTACAGCAAGAAAGAGAAGGTCTAAATTCTTCCACAGCGATTTGGGAGACTGATCAACAACTACAGGAAGCGTTTGGTTGGAGTCGTTGCAGCTAAAGGAGGCACAACCAGTTATTGAGTGTAAGGGGGCAATTACTTTTTCACAGTGGGGCATTAGGTGTTGCATAACTTTGTTTCTGAAATAAATGAAATAAGTATTTCATTGTTGTGTTATTTGTTTACCCAGGCTCCCTTTATCTAATATTAGGTCTTGTTTAAAGATCTGAAAACATTCAGTATCAAAAATATGCAAAAATATGCAAAAATTAAAAAGGGGGCAAGTACTTTTCGCGGTACTGTATGTGCCATTCAAACCTGGGATAGATTCATGCCAATTCTACTTGACATACATTACATTACATGCAATCTAAATCAGAGATATACTTTGCCATTCTAACCTGAGAAATATCTGTGCAATTCAAACGGACATAATGTGCATTGTGCAAATTAAAGATGTGTACAGTGCAGTCGGAAAGTATTCAGACCCCTTGACATTCTCCACATTTTGTTACGTTACAGCCTTATTCTAAAATGTATCAAATAGTTTTTTCCTCGTTTTTTCCTCAATCTACACACAATACCCCATAATGACAAAGAAAAACAGGTTTTTAAAATGTTTGCAAATGTATCATTAATTAAAAAAAAATGGAAATATGATATTCACATAAGTAATCAGACCCTTCACTCAGTACTTTGTTCAAGCACCTTTGGCAGCGATTACAGCCTCGAGTCTTCTTGGGTATGACGCTCCAAGATAGTTTTGATGTCTTCACTATTGCTCTACAATGTAGAAAATAGTAAAAATAAAGAACAACCCTGGAAATAGTAGGTGTGTCCAAACGTTTGATTGGTACTGTATGTGTATATACTGTATATATGTATATATACTGTATATGTATATATAGTACATAGTTAAATAGGTAATTTAATACATTTTAAATGTATTATAATATACAACCAAGAGTTGAGATTTGCTGCACCAGTAAGTAGTATTCAAGTGACTATATGGGAAAAGCCATGGTGGTCTCAAGAGGTGTTCTATCAAATGATGCACTGTAACATGCTGTGTATGGGGAAATAGCTCTTTATGATAAAGACATACTAAAGTGCACCGAATGGAGAAGGAAACACACTGTATTGTGAACTTGAATCCTTAACATCCCCAACAATTTGACACTAATCTGCCAGCCTGGAAGAATGGACCAGTTATGCTGAAGCAATGAATGCAGAAAACCCAGAACTTCTAGTCTTTCCCTATTTCTCCATTATCTCTCTCACTGAGCTTGCACGGCCAATCAAAGGCAGTAATGCTGACTGTGTGGTTGTGGGCTTCCGTGACATAGTAGCTGGTTTTTAAAAGGCCTTTAGGGGACGTGAAGGAGGCTGTATACCCTGCTCTCCACAGACCCAGTAACCTAGAGACAGTGGGGCTGTCGGTTAGTCTGTGAGCTGCTGCCTGAGTGTGTGTGTGTGTGTGTGTGTGTGTGTGTGTATGTGTGTGTGTGTGTGTGTGCGTGCGTGCGTGCGTGCGTGCGCGCGTGCGTGCGTGCGTGCCCGGCAGCATAGCAGCCCTTACAGTCTGCCTTATAGGAGAGTCTCACCCCTGCAGACATGATATGACATGGGGCACAGAGAGCATGATGGGAACGCCTGCTGTGTGTTAATGCTAAGAGGAATGGAAGGGGTTAGGGAGTTAGGAGGGTAAGGGGGTGGACTGCTGTCAAGGCAGGACGATTGGATAGAGGGGGGATAGGATGCAGAGGAGGGAATAGAGAGAGTTATAAAGGAGGGAGTTGATGGATGAAATAAGGGATATTGAACAGAGTAGATATGGGTACATCAAGAGGTTGATGAATGGATGACGGGTACAGCAGAAGAGGGAAAAGGATGGTAGAGGAAAGAAAGAATGCTGCGAGAGTGGATGGAAAAGTGGGTGGAAGTAAGTGGCTAAAGAATGTCAGACTAAATCCAAAACCTTGATGCTTGGGGTTACAGAGCATCCTTCCTGCCCAGCTTGGTCGCACCCCCCTCTGGAAGTCATAGGTCAGAGCAGGGACACAATGTGATGTCACACAGGGCTGACGCACAGGCCACTACTACACAACCACTGCATAGACCTGGGTTCAGGCCACTACTACTCATAGGGCTCTGGTTAAAAGTAGTTGTCCGTGGCCCTTTTCCATGCCTAACATGCCTGGTCTGCATTGTCATTTCTTCAATTTCACCTCATGTCAGGCATTATTTTATGGTGGAATGGATACATCACATGTGACAATTTCCTGTAACAATGTATTGCATAATGGTATTGGTCAACTGTTATAACAGAACCATTGACTATTATGTTTTTGTCTCTAATTCAGGTATTGAGGCCTATCTACCAGGACAAGCATGGTACCTTGGGTAAGCCATTTACTACTGACTAGGATTTTAGTGAACAAGGGCGGTTTGGCAGGGCAATTCTGTCAACACTCATTCTACTTCTATGTTCCCAGGCTAACTCCCAAAATGTGTGGGGTGTGTGTGTGTTTGTTTGGGGTGTGTGTGTTATGTCTCTCAGCAGGGAGGATGTACCCGCACCAGGCCAGCGTGCCCCAGACTCAAGGGGGTGGCGGTGCTCCACCTGGGGGTGTAGGTCTAGCAGGCCGGACCACCTTCCTAAGACGCTCCACTAACGCCAAGACATCTAAACCATCCGATGCCAACCTCTTTGGCCAACCCCCACCCAGCTACCAGCAGGCCCAGAGCTCCTCCAACTTTGCTAACTACCAGAACTGTACTATAGTACGCTCCCATGTACCACACGGCAACCCGCACGGCAACTACGGCTACGTCAAAGCAGCGCCCAAGATCCTCATCTTCCCCATCTTTGTTCAGGTGTGTGTGTGAATCGCTATATTTCCACTATCATCTTTCCACCACTCTGTTAGTGACGTTAGTTTTTTTTCCCCCTTTTATTTTGATAACTTTTGGTCTATATGGCTGGTAATGCTGAAAACACAATACGGTAGGAACACACACCAATGCCCCCTACAGCCCATCGAGTCAGTTAACGCCCTGTCATTTTCAGTGCTGAGTGGATAGATGATGTATTCACAGAGAACAGTGATTGGCTTACAGTGGAGGTTGATCTCCGATGACCCCTGACTACACCAATCAATACTGAAAAAGATCCATAGATGAGCCCTCATGCAGAAAACACGGTACTACCACTACTGGGATCTGTCCGATCCCCTAGAGCAGTGGTACTCAAACCTCTCCTCGGGACCCCAGCCGTATCCGATCCCCTAGAGCAGTGGTACTCAAACCTCTCCTCGGGACCCCAGCCGTATCCGATCCCCTAGAGCAGTGGTACTCAAACCTCTCCTCAGGACCCCAGCCGTATCTGATCCCCTAGAGCAGTGGTACTCAAACCTCTCCTCAGGACCCCAGCCGTATCTGATCCCCTAGAGCAGTGGTACTCAAACCTCTCCTTGGGACCCAAGCCGTATCCGATCCCCTAGAGCAGTGGTACTCAAACCTCTCCTCAGGACCCCAGCCGTATCTGATCCCCTAGAGCAGTGGTACTCAAACCTCTCCTCGGGGACCCCAGCCGTATCTGATCTATTCCAGAATTAGCACACCTGATTCAACTTGTCAACTAATCATCGAGCCCATGATTAGATGAATCAGGGGAGCTAGTTCAAGGCTTAAACTGTGAAAGTTGTGGAAGGTCTGGGGGTCCCCGAGGATAGATTTGAGAACCACTGCCCTAGAGCATACAGGTGTTTCAATATTGATGGTGATGCCAGTGGGATCCACATTTTGGGGGATTTTCTTTTGAGACACAAAACAGACTAAACCACACCAAATTAGTTGCAAAGTTTCTCACCTCAGCATTGTTTCCCTATATTCACCGCCGCTGCTAAGTCATTGCCGCCAACAATTTAAATATATATAGATTTCATTTTATTGTTTCAACTTCTGCCGAGACACACTTTTAAGAGTTACATATCTTCCTCAGATTCTTATCAGATCATCTAAAAAACGAACTCCTGGAAGTGTAACCAACCCTATTCATAGATGGATATAATAATTGTTAGCTAACATACAGTAACGTTACGCTAGCTTTGGGTTAATATAAAACTGGCTGCTGAAGTCATTGAGATCAAGAGATAAAATGTAACTGTCATCGAGTTTCTAAGGAAGAGAGCATAATTTAATTGCCATGCATTTTGGAGTAGAATATCCTTTTAAAAAAGTCACCAGACTCACAGTCTTTAAAAAAATAAATGATCAAAAATGTTTAATATTATATCTAAAATATAAGAGGAAATGGTATTCCTTCTATGATATCACCAATTATTACTTACTACACGTCAGTATTACCTATTGAAAGAAACCTAGGGGAAACACTGCTCTGTGGTACAGTATGTGTGTACATATGACTCTGAGTGACTGAGTCACCCAGCTGCACCCTTCTGAGACACAGTGAAACAGCCCTGTGGGCTCTTTAGCCCTGGTCCACAAGAGGATGTGGCTACCAGCCCGGCAGCACTAGCACTTTTAGCCTAGCGCCTTCTCACAGAGCGAGACCCTTATAGAGCGGCTCACAGACTCCTGCAGTCACAGCTCACACGGTGAGGATCTCTGTAGAGACTGGAGCGACTGTAGCTACACGAGAGCCGCTAGCTGCAGAACCTGTATTGTTCCCTTTGGTGTGGGGCAGAGAGCATGGAGCTTGGAGCCAAAATGGAGATGGTACTGTAGCCACATGCTCCCTCGTGTACTTATAACATCCCTCCCAAATATTTGTGTACTTGAAACATGTGTATCTATCTATACCTCTATCTCTATTGAGTGATATTTAGGAGTGTTGCGAATGATATTGGGCTGTAATAGCAGTGTATGGACTTCAGTATTAATTACTTTGGCTGTAATATTGTGTACTGGCATTAGTGAATGTATTGTGTTTGAAGTAATATTTAGAAGCAGTATTTTGCCCTGGATAATGTCATCATCATTTAATTCCTAGGATGTTGCCTAATCTTAATCTAACCTTAATCCAATGTTAATCTAACCCTTAAATCTACCCTCTCACCCAATCGTGTGTAGCCTCTGGACCTGTGTAACCCCACACGGACTCTGGTGGTCTCTGAGGAGATGATCCTCCACGAGAGCAAGCACCTCTCCATTAAGGTAAATGGCCACTAAGAAGGTGTGTGTATGTGTGTCTAGATCAGGATCAGTAAAATGGGAGATGGAAGATGTAAATGTTGTTAAAGTTAGAGTATTTAAGATAGTAACAAGTTGCGAGAATACGACACAACTCTTTGTACTGTGGTTCCTATTCTACAACCGTGAGAGTGTTTCGGTTTGAATAACTGTCTAAGAGGTTTTGCAATGCATTATGGAGATTTTCCCCAGCCCTTGTCAATGTTCTAAAATACCTTCCCAGTGACAGGAAAAGGGCAGAGACCCAGATACAAGGTGTAGACTGAGACCTTATTTATGTCTCCTCTGTCTGTGGTTTGTGCTACTAGCAGAGAACAGAGGCGAGAGAGGAGGAGACAGCATTTAGAAAACCTGTGGGTGGTTGCTGCGCTGCGTTGGGCTTCTACACTATTGTCTTCTCTTCTCTTGGCATTTCCTCTCCTCTCCTCTTCTCTCCTCCCTTCTGCTCTCCTCTCCTCCCCTAGAGAGTTGGAAAGAGACACATTCGGGGAAGATGTCTGCTCAAACAGTTAATTGCACAGCAGGTGAAAAAACATACACAGACCATTTTTGCAGTTTTTAAAGGCAATTTCCTGCTATTCTAATGCTGTGTTCTTATGCTCAAACAATATAACAAAATCAATGCAACATTTAAAGAAATGTTCCATTCGCACAAAAAGCTTATTTAGCAAAAATCCCTTTTAGTGAGCCTTTCTCCTTTGTCAAGATAATCAATCCACCTGACAGGTGTAGCATATAAAGAAGCTGATGAAACAGCATGATCATTACACAGGTGCACCTTGTTCTGCCACAGATGTCTCAAGTTTTGAGGGAGTGTGCAGTTGGCATGCTGACTGCATGAATGTCCACTAGAGCTGTTACCAGAGAATGTAATGTATCATAAACCACCTCCAATGTAAATGTAGAGATTTTTGGCAGTACGTCCAACCGGCCTCACAACCGCAGACCACCTGTGACCACGCCAGCCCAGGACCTCCTCATCTAGCTTCTTCACCTACGGGATCGTCTGAGACCAGCCACCTGGACAGCTGATGGGACGGTGGGTTTGCACAACTGAAGAATTTTTGCACAAACTGTCAGAAACCGTCTCAGGGAGGCTCATCCGAGTGCTCACCAGGGTCATCCTCACCAGGGTCTTGACCTGACTGCAGTTTGGCATCATAACAAACTTCAGCGAATGCTCACCTTCAATGTGATGGCCACTGGCACGCTGGAGAAGTGTGATCTTCACGGATGAATCCCGGTTTCAACTGTACTAGGAAGATGTATGGCGTCATGTTGGCGATCGGTTTGCTGATGTCAACATTGTGATGAGAGTGCTGCATGATGGCGGTGGGGTTATGGTATGGGAAGGTTAAAGCTATGGACAACGAACACAATTTCATTTTATCGATGGCAAATGGAATGCACAGAGATAACGTGATGAGATCCTGAGGCCCATGGTCATGCCATTCATACACCGCCATCACCTCATGTTTCAGCATGATAATGTACAGCCCCATGTGGCAAGGAGCTGTACACAATTCCTGGAAGCTGAAAATGTCTCAATTCTTCCATGCCTGCATCCTCACCAGACATGTCACCCATTGAGCATGTTTGAAATGCTCTATATTGACGTGTACGACAGCGTGGTCCAGTTTTCACCAATATCACCAATACCAATATCCAGCAACTCATCGAAGTAGAGTGGGACAACGTTCCACAGGCCACAATCAACAGCCTGATCAACTCTATGCAAAGGAGATGTGTTGGCTGCATGAGGCAAATGGTGGTCACCCCAGATACGGGCTGAGTTTCTGATCCACGCCCCTACTTTTTTTAAAGGTATCTGTGACCAACAGATGCATATCTGTATTCCCAGTCATGTGGAATCCATAGATTTGGGCCTATTGCATATATTTCAATTAACTGATTTTCTTATGAACTGTAACTCAGTGAAATCTTCAACATTGTCCCATGTTGCATTTATATTTTTGTTCAGTGTATATACATACAGTATCAGTCAAAAGTTTGGACACACCTACTCATTCAAAGGTTTTTATTTATTTATTGAAGACAGCTTTGCACACTCTTGGCATTCTCTCAACCAGCTTCATGAGGTAGTCACCTGGAATGCATTTCAATTAACAGATTTGCCTTGATAAAAGTTAATTTCAGTTGTGTTGTGACAAGGTAGGAGTGATATACAGAAGATAGCCCTATTTGGTAAAAGACAAATAGCTCAAATAAGCAAAGAGAAACGACAGTCCATCATTACTTTTAGACATTTTGAAAGTTTCTTCAAGTGCAGTTGCAAAAACCATCAAACGCTATGGTGACACTGGTTCTCATGAGGACCACTACAGGAAAGGAAGACTCTGCTGCAGAGGATAAGTTCATTAGAGTTACCAGCCTCAGAAATCGGCAATTAACTGCACCTCAGATAGCAGCCCAAATAAATGCTTCATGGAGTTCAAGTAACAGACTCATCTCAAATCAAATCAAATGTGTCAAATCAAATTTTATTAGTCACGAATACTACAGGTGTAGACCTTACAGTGAAATGCTTACTGTAGACCTTACAGTGAAATGCTTACTTACGAGCCCCTAACCAACAATGCAGTTTCAAAAAATGCAGATAAGAATGAGAGATAAAAGTAACAAGTAAAGAGCAGCAGTGAAATAACAACAGCGAGACTATATACAGGGGGGTACCGATACAGAGTCAATTTGCACTGGTTATTTGAGGTAGTATGTACATGTAGGTAGAGTTATTAAAGTGACTATGCATAGATGACAACAGAGTACCAGTGGTGTAAAGAGGGGGTGGGGGCACTGCAAATAGTCTGGGTAGCCATTTGATTAGCTGTTCAGGAACCTTATGGCTTGGGGGTAGAAGCTGTATAGAAGTCTCTTGGACCTAGACTTGGTGCTCCGGTACTGCTTGCCATGCGGTAGCAGAGAGAAGAGTCTATGACTAGGGTGGCTGGAGTCTTTGACAATTTTTAGGGCCTTCCTCTGACACCGCCTGGTATAGAGGTCCTGTATGGCAGGAAGCTTGGCCCTAGTGATGTACTGGGCCATTCGCACTACCCTCTGTAGTGCTTTGCGGTCGTAGGCTGAGCAGTTGCCATACCAGGCAGTGATGCAACCCTGCTCTCAATGGTGCAGCTACAGAACCTTTTGAGGATCTGAGGGGGAATAGGTTTTGTCATGCCCTCTTCATGACTGTCTTGGTGTGCTTGGACAATGTTAGTTTGTTGGTGATATGGACACCAAGAAACTTCAAGCTCTCAACCTGCTCCACTGCAACCTCATCAATGAGAATGGGGGCATGCTCGGTCCTCTTTTTCCTGTAGTCCACAATCATCTCCTTTGTCTTGATCACTTTGGTGGGAGAGGTTGTTGTCCTGGCACCACAGGGCCAGGGTTCTGACCTCCTCCCTATAGACTGTCTCATCGCTGTCTGTGATCAGGCCAACCACTGTTGTGTCATCAGCAAATTTAATGATGGTGTTGGAGTCGTGCCTGGCCATGCAGTCATGAGTGAACAGGGAGTACAGGAGGGGACTGAACACGCACCCCTGAAGGGCCCCTTTGTTGTTGATTAGCGTGGTGGATGTGTTGTTACCAACCCTTACCACCTGGGGGTGGCCTTTTCAGGAAGTTCAAGATCCAACATCAACTCTTCAGAGGAGACTGCGTGATTCAGGCCTTCATGTTTGAATTGCTGCAAAGAAACCACTACTAAAGGACACTAGTAACAAGAAGAGACTTGCTTGGGCCAAGAAACACGAGCAATGGACATTAAACAGGTGGAAATCTGTCCTTTGGTCTGATGAGTCCAAATTTGAGATTTTTGGTTCCAACCGGCGTGTCTTTGTGAGACCCAGAGTAGGTGAACGGATGATCTCCGCATGTGTGTTTCCCACCGTGAAGCTTGGATGAAGAGGTGTGATGGTGTGGGGGTGCTTTGCTGGTGACACTGTCTGTGATTTATTTAGAATTCAAGGCACACTTAAACAGCATTGCTACCCCAGCATTCTGCAACGATACGCCATCCCATCTGGTTTGCACTTAGTGGAACTATCATTTGTTTTTCAACAAGACAATGACCCAAAACACCTCCAGGCTTTGTATTTGCTATTTGACCAAGAAGGAGAGTGATGGAGTGCTGCATCAGATGACCTGGCCTCCACAATCACAATCACCCGTCCTCAAACCAATTGAGATGGTTTGGGATGAGTTGGACTGCAGAGTGAATGAAAAGCAGCCAACAAATGCTCAGCATATGTGGGAACTCCTTCAAGGCTGTTGGAAAATCATTCCAGGTGACTACCTCATGAAGTGCGAGAATGCCAAGAGTGTACAAAGCTGTCATCAAGGCAAAGAAAGGTTACTTTAAATAATCTAAAATATTAAATATATTTTGATTTGTTTAACACTTTTTGGTTACTACATGATTTCATATGTGTTATTTCATAGTTTCGATGTCTTCATTATTATTCTGCAATGTTGAAAATGGTAAAAATAAAGAAAAACCCTTGAATGAGTAGGTGTGTCCAAACTTTTCACTGGTACTGTATATATAAAATTTGCAATGTCATCCCACGACCCACCTGGATCCCTGCCGCAACCCACAAGTGGGTCCTGACCCACAGGTCTGAGGAATGATGCAGTTCTGTGGCCCCTAGTACCTCTCTCTCTCTCTCTTTCTCGTTCCCCCTGTCACGTTTCCTGACCTTTGTGTAGTGTTATCAGAGTGGAAGGACCATTTGGCCTCCAGAACTTCCTCTATTGTTGTCTGCTTATGGTTGCTTCAATACAATGGACTGGATGACTTTCTTTTGATTGATGATTCATTGACAGTAGTTTCAATCAAACACAGTATTCACTAAATGTATATGGTGTCTCTCTCTCTCATATGTTATAAATTATATTATATCCCCCCAAAATTGAGAATGCTTCAAAAAGAGCAATACATTACATGTTGGCCATATTTACCCTTGTAGTTGTAAATACCTGTAAGTCCTACAGTATATTCTGTAGGCTGGTGGTTGAGGGTGAGCACCTTGGTTTGACCTTGGCTTTAGTGAAAAGCTACAATGCAATGTTGTGGTGGACGAGGGAGGATACTGTATTTAACACACATAGCGATGTGTTATCCACCCTGTATTCTCTGGGAATCAGGGAGCTGAGTGAGAGAGGGAAGCCATGACAAGCTGGGCAGCCATTGTGATAATATTGTCCAGGAAATGTGATGGAGTGGCGGGTGTGGGGGGGAAGAGGGGTGTCCGTTGGCAGGCGTCTGGGAGAGGAAGACCAGGACAACCCTGTTTACCATCCAGGATGGTTGCTAGGTCTTTGGCAGAAGGAGTGTTTGACCCTCTCTCGCTCTCTCTAAAACACACACGCATGCACACACACACATCCTGACAGGTTATTCTGGAGTGACATTCCTAAAACAGAAAGCCAAAAGAGATCAGCTGTGGTTTTAGGGGTTTTTAGGAGGGTGGGCGGCTGGTTTTAAAAACAGCTCTGACCCTCATGACTTGAGTCTTCTTGACATTCAGAGAGGAGGAGAGGAGGGAAAGAGAGAGGGAAGGAGGGGGTTGGGGCTGGGTTCGGATCACCTGCTCTGTGGATTTTAATTGTGTTGATCTTATTGTCGTCTAGCTGTGTGTGTCTTCTGTAGATAAAAATTGACAATACTACGTTCGTACTATGAGGAAATGTATTTTCTCTTCCAATTCCTCACAGTTTATATCCCCCCTTTCATTATGTCAGATCAGCTTTTCAGTTCCACACTGTGTCTCTGCCAGGGGTTGAAACAGTTCATGGAACAGAACCGAAAACTGGAAAATAACTGCATTTTAAGAGGAACAGATTCAGAAACGGGAATGAAAGTGATCTATATTGTTCTGGAACAGAACCGTTTTTCAAAAAGCATGAGAACCGCTTTATTTTAAGTTCAGGGCATTTTGTTCAGTCCCACAAAAAAATTAAACAAGGCGCTTATGCCAGAGCTCTCACTCGGTCACTCAGAAACATATTCCAGTGTTTGCCTGCCAGCTGAAAATCTTTGCCAGTGGTGTGTAGGCAGTGTGCTCCTCCCAACAAAGGTTATGTAACCGATGTTACATGCGTGATTCAGAAATCAGGGAGAGAAGAATGGATTCATCTTTTCAACACTACTTAAGGACACTATAGTTATCACATTCCACATTGGATTTATTAACTATAAAAAGGTAAGACATGTTTTTAATTCTGGTGCCGCTCTGCACACACAAGCTTGTTAGCCATCTAGCTAGCTCTGGTCCAACACTCTGAAGTTCAAAGGCATTCAAAGTTCCTTCATAGAAGCCTCTCCTCTGTAGGTATAATGTTGGCCCGATTCATATAATACATGTCACTACTTAAGGACACTATAGTTATCACATTCCACATTGGATTTATTAACTATAAAAAGGTAAGACATGTTTTTAATTCTGGTGCCGCTCTGCACACACAAGCTTGTTAGCCATCTAGCTAGCTCTGGTCCAACACTCTGAAGTTCAAAGGCATTCAAAGTTCCTTCATAGAAGCCTCTCCTCTGTAGGTATAATGTTGGCCCGATTCATATAATACATGTCATAATAAGATGCCCAGCGCTTCAAGCCAAGCCTCCTCCTCAACCCTCTCTCCCCACACGCAAAATTTCAGTCGCAACTGCTCTATCTGCACTGATGGGTGAAGTAATTTAATGTTGACCTAATTTGATTTCAGAGATTTAAAAGGGAACAGAAAGGAGCCATATAAACCTTTACATTTTGGGGTTCGAACCGATTCATAATTTTATTTTGCAGGTGAAACAGTGGAATGGAACGGAAAAAATAATTGGTTCTGCTCAGAACGAAACAATTGGAAACAATTTTGGTTCCAAACCCTAGTCTTGGCTCAGAGCGTCAGAGCTGGTAATTGTGGGCGCTGGCTGGGGCTTGATAAAAGAGGACAAATATTTAACAGTCCGTGTTTGTGCTGTAGATAGTCAATATGGGGCCAGACATCCCTGCAGATTGGCCCTGTTTCAATAAGTAATCTGTAAATAATCTGTGCTATTACAGCTTTTACCTTGTGATGCATAGCCCACTGTACACTTTGCCTGGGCACCCCTTAACTTTTTTTCACATTTTGCTGACTTCAAATTTGATCTAAAACAGGATTAAATTAGATTTTTGTAATTGTGGTGCCAGTCATGCTATAGGTAATCTGCAGGAACTGGGGAGTTTGTCAGGATCCAAATAAATATGAAAGGGGCAAAGCCCAGATCAAAAGTTAGAGAAAAACCCACCTCAGTCTTCTGAAAACCTACCCCTGGGATAGAGTTTCTTTTCAGTGAGACAATTACACAAATGTTAATGCCAAAGACACACCAGAATGGCTTTCCAGTAGATGTTGAGTGTTCCTGAGTGGTCTAGTCTCAGTCCTGACTTATATTTGCTTGAAAATCAGAGATAAGGTTTGAATATTGCAGTTCATCAATGACTGCCAACCAAATTGAATGAGTTTGAGCAATTGTGACCAAAACAATGGATATATGTTGCCCTAAGTGTTGTGCAAAGTAGGTAGAATCGTATTCCAAATGACTCACAGCTGTAACTGCTGCCAAAGGTGCTTCCGCCAAGTATCAACCACGTAGTATTGGGAATGTTCTATAACTTTCTTTCACTTTTAAAATGTGGAATAGGTTATGTAGATCTGTAAGGAAATACTCTCATTTAATACATTTTTAGATTACATTTTAAGGCAGCAAAATGTGGAAAAAAAGTTCACGGGATGTAGGCTTTCTATACACACACAAGCACACACACACACACACACACACACACACACACACACACACACACACACACACACACACACACACACACACACACACATAGAACACAACATCAAGACCCTCAGCATCCTCTCGATCTGCATAGAAAACCACATGCACTGAACACACACACACACACTGCCCACACATAGCCTAGACACACATTGCTGTGTAATGTTGATGTGTCTGATGCGAGACCTTTTCTGTAGCTTCCTTGGTGTTGCCCAGAAGGGATTTACTGAGTGTGTTCCTTGTTTAATGCTGTGGTCTGCTGCTGATTGATGAAAATACATGAAACTGACACACACACACACACACACACACATAGACCACAACATCAAGACCCAACGTATACACATACAATTACATTAGTGGAGGCTGCTGATGGGAGGACGTCTCATAATAATGGCTGAAACGGAGCGAATGGGATGGCATGGAAACCATATGTTTGATGTATTTGATCACATTTAATTTATTCCCCTCCAGCCATTACGACCAGCCCGTCCTCCCCAATTAAGGTGCCACCAACCTCCTGTGAATTCCATGCGTACAGTATTTGCATGTGCTCACATGGTGAGAAAGTGACACGCATATCTAATAGAAGCTACTGTGTTTAGTTGGCACCTGTCCAGTCACCATTGAGACCTGGAACATGACCGTAGGGTATAAAGGGGCTAGAGGACGGGTCACCCAGTCTGCTTAGGCTTAACAATGGGTGTCCCTCTCTCCTGCCTGCCTCATTGTTTGGCCCATCCACTGACATGCAAGAGACATAGAAGTACCTCTGCCAAAAACACACCCCATACACAGCACAACCCGAAACACACATCCTATGGCCAGGAAGGAAAGCAGTTTGGGAAGGCAGAGTGTGTGTCCTGCCCTTCTCTTCTTTCACACGCAAGCCCGCCCCCCCCCCCCACATTTCTTTACCCCCACCCTCCACAATCCCCTACCCTCTAAACATGTACCAGCTATAATTGGTACTGTTGATCTATTCAGGCGCTTTAAAATGCTTCAATCGCAAGGAATTATGGACTCATGTTTGTACCTTCATATTTCTCTGTTAGCAAAGTTTTTCCTTTAGTGGGTCATAAGAATAGTAAGTAAACACATTAATAAGTTAGACTAGCTAGGGTTTGGATTAGTCATGTGTGCACATAAGATGCAAATGTCATCTTTAGGGGGGCTTGCTGAAGCAGTGATGGTCTAGAGACCACGGTGCACTGTGTTCCTGTGTGAACTACACTTCCTGTTGCATAGAAGGTTGCAGTTGAACACCGCTACAAAGACACTTTGTAGAAGTGAGAAGGGCTGTGTGTGTGTGTGTGTGTGTGTGTGTGTGTGTGTGTGTGTGTGTGTGTGTGTGTGTGTGTTTGTGTGTGTGTGTGTGTGTGTGTGTGTGTGTGTGTGTGTGTGTGTGTGTGTGTGTGTGTGTGTGTGTGTGTGTGTGTGTTTGTGTGCTGTTCTGATCCTGATTCTTGTCTGTCCCTGACACCAGATAGACAACTACTCTGACATGACAGGGTGACAAGTCCTCCACTAACCAGATTATCTGTCAAGATGATCTATCAAACATTTTAAAAGACTGTCAAGATGATCATCTATCAAACATTTTAAAAGACTATCAAGATTATCATCTATTTTGAGTGGAAAGTGTGTACAATTTGGAGGATAGACATAGAAGGGCAGTTTTGAGCAAGCGTGTGTGTGTGTGTGTGTATTTGTCAAAAGAGTAAATGTGTGTTGTGCGCCTATGTAAACTGTTTTGCAATGCAGGCACAGTGCGTGATGTCGAGTTTTAGCAAAAATATATTTTCAGCTAGGTTTATCTCTCTCTCTCTCTTTCTCTCTCTCTAGGTGACAGTCTTCATCTATACAGACCTAATGCTTGTGACCAGAGAGGATGAACCAGGGAGATGTAATGTCCTACAGAACCCTCTATTCCTCAGACAACTACGGCTACAGGACGGTCAGTGTTTCATCCCTTACACACAAACCTTAGACATGGCTCTGATGCTATTGGACATGATCCCAACTCCTTGAACCCCTTTATTACCCTGTTCAGCTTCGACGGCCAATGTATCAACCCCATAGGCCTAACCCTGTTGACCTGACCCCTTTGTAGACTTAAAGGGATCCTTCGGGATTTTGGCAATGAAGCCCTTTATCTACTTCCCCACAGTCAGATGGATTCATGGATGCAATTTTTATGTCTCTGCATCCAGTATGAAAGAAGTTAGAGATAATGCTAACTAGCTTTAGCACAATGACTGGAAGTCTATGGTATCTACTAGCAGTTACTATAGACTGCCAGTCATTGCTCTAACGCTAGTTAGCAAAAGAAGTGTACAAAGTGACTTGTTGAAAAGATGGCATCCCATGACGGTGCCATGTTGAAAGTCACTGAGCTCTTCAGTAAGGCCATTCTATTGCCAATGTAACTATGGAGATTGCATGGCTGTGTGATTGGTTTTATACACCTGGCAGCAATGGGTGTAGCTGAAATAGCCAAATCCATTAATTTAAAGGAGTGTCCACATATTTTGGGCAATGTAGTGTATGTACAGTCATCTAAATGAACAAATGCCATGTTATTTTTATCGCCCATTAATAGTGAGTTAGACTTCCAGTGGGATATTTAGGCTGAATGTGAGCCAAACCCCGGAGCTTTGTCTTTCTGTTTCTCAGCTATATAAACACTCCACTGAGTTGGTACCTCTCATAGAATAGTTTGACCCACAGTATAACAAAGCACTACAAGTCAAATAAATACCTCTTACTGTAAATGCCTGTGTGTATAATGTAGGGAGGATATGGAGAGGGCCGGGGTTACAGTAGGCCAGACCTGGCTGGGTGCTAGTGGGGGCCTCTGTGTGTGTGTGTGTGTGTGTGTGTGCATATACACATTCATATGCACACAAAAGTCAAATCTGTTGACGTACCCAGGGATCAGGTGGCAGACAGTCCAGTCATATCGGTCAGCTGTGGTTGGACAGTGTGGAGCCCAAACTGAATCACAATATTCTCAGGTCTCTGTGTTCTGTCCTGCTTCTTCACTGCAACTATATACTGTAGGTTCTGTGACGCACTTTAGAAAGCCCATCTATCACTTTTTATGTCTCGCCCTCAGCTCTCTTTACAGTTTTTCTCAATTGTTACAACACCATTTCTGAAACCTTGCTCCATTTCCTGAAAACATTAAACACAAAACCTCATCTTCAAGCACTATTTACATAACCTCGGACTCCTCTTGCAAAATGAAACATTCGCCTCAAAACAGTTTTACCTGTGTTCAAAATCAAACACTGCCCTCAAATCATAAACAAAGTGATCAAAATGATATACACTCTCAAGCAGTCAGTAAACCTGCTTGAAAAATAACATTCATATTTTTACGTCATTGTCTTTTGATTAATGAAAACATGTTCTATCATAGTAGCTCAAAATTGATCAGAAATTACTACTCTGCTTTGCTCTTTGCAATTTTGTTTTTTGTTCTTCCTCCTCCTTGTACCCCTATTTTTACAGTACTGTACCCTGCATCTCACAAACTTGTCTCTGTGTTACTGTTATTATTGTTCTTTGTTGATATGAACCTGCAACCAGTCAAAATCTATTGAGCAGTCAGTACTGTTACAGTTTTTCTCAGTCGCTTTGGTGCACTTTTCACATCATCCCTAACATGTGCAAAATAATAAGTGGAGAAATGCAGAACAACAATTTGTACAAACTGCAATATACAATAGATGTGTTTCTAAAGCTAGTCAGTCACTAAAAATCCTTAGTACATCTCTCAAAAGTAAATATTCATGCCAATGATCATGTCAGTGTCATCAGAATGATAAGTCATTGAGTCATTGTTCACGAACAAGGTCGTCAAAATGTTTAGGCATGTTGTCAATGTAACTGTGTACTTTGACAGTATTACCTGATGTTAACTTAGGTTACAGTTTGGATGACACTTACTGTATTGAAAATGCACAAGGCTGCACTTCTATGGCATATATCAATTTCAACAGTACTATTTACATATTACTGTATGTGGGTTATTGATTGGAAGAGACTGGACAACCCAAGGGGCACAAAGGACAAACAACTAAATTAGAAAGAAACGCAGGAAACCACCCCTAAGGCACAACTTTGCCCGCAGCACTGTTGTGCTGTCTCTACACATCCAGAGGTTCCTGTCTGTCGGCCCACATATTCTCATCCACATCACACCGGATATTTTCCCTTCCAATGCAACGTGGAAAGAATATTTTGGAATACCTTATCCATCCTCTGCAGCCGTCTACTGTGATGTCCTCACATGCTGCATCCATTGCAGCCAGCAGGGTCATCTGTGTGTGTGGCTGACGATCGTACACCTTCCACCTCCATGCTGAAAATAACTCCTCAATTGGGTTAAGGAATGGTGAATAAGGTGGGAGGAATTCTATGAGCATCCTCGGGTGGGTCACAAACCATTGCCTTATGATGTTTGATCGATGGAAACATTATCACAAATGACCACATACTTTGGCAAATCCTCTCTAAACAGACCACACTCATCATCAGGGATGAGAGCCCTGTAGAGAGTCTCTAAAAAGTTGAGTAGATGCTGGGTGTTGTATGGCCCTATAAGGGGGATATGGGTTAGGACACCATGCTCCGAAATAGCAGCACACATGGTGATATTTCCTCCCTGTTGGCCTGGCAAATCCACAGTAGCTCTGTGACCAATGATATTCCGACCCCGCCTTCTGCATTTGGTCAGGTTGAAGCCAGCCTCATCCACGTATACAAAGTTGGGAGAGGGTTCACTTGATTCCAACTCCATTATACGCTATATCCCAGAACACACAGTTGAATTTCTTTTGGTAAGGAAGAGTGACATAAAATGTACATATATTGCATGTTCCTTCCACAGCAATGGAAATGTGTGCAGTTTATGCTTACTGTACTATGTATCACTATAAAATGTTGCTGTAAAGTAGTTACATAGATATATGTTTTACCTGTACATACTGGTACCGTAGCTCCTTAACTCTGTCCTCATTCCTTTGGAATGGTACACGGTACAGCTGTTTCATACTCATCTGGTTTCTATGCAGCACCCTGTCGATGGTTGAGATGCTAACCGTATGGATGTTTTCAAAGACATCGTTGTCTTCTATAATGGTCCTTTGTATTTCCGTGAGTCTCATGGCATTGTTTGCTCGCAAATAGTCTCCTCCTATTGAGGTGTGAAAAGGCGTCCTCTGCCACCGGTTTGAGGTAATCTTGCAGTCCTATGCGGGGAAAAATGCAGTGATGCATCGCACACTTTCACATAGACAAAAAACTATGCCTTCACACATTTTACTGTAAAACATACAGGAGTGCATGTAAGGGGCAGTATGTATCTGTATAGAGTATATTTCTGTATGCTGTGAAATACAAGTGGACTACTCTAATATGAAGCATTGTAGGAAGTATACAGTATACTGCTTATATACAGTAACAGTGCACTGTACATTGGTGGACATACCTGTTCTCTCTTCGAAACGTTTGAACTATTGAGGACACGGTTGATCTCCCAATATTCGGCTGCACCCTTCGACCCGCCTCAGCCATTGTAAGGCCATGATTGACAACATGGTCTACAATAGTGGCCCTTATGTCATCAGATATGCGCCTATGTCCTCTTCTGCCTCTTCCTCTGTTTTGCCTTCCACCACGCATCCTTGCTCCTCTTCTTCCTCCTCTTGGCTGTTGACCCTGTTCGTTTCCTGGTCCATCCATTATTGGAAAATTGCAACTCTGTGTTGTGTCTATATACTGTATGCTTGCCACTTGATTCTTCATGAGATGCACCTTAGAGCAATTTAGACAACTGGTTGATTGTTGGTTGAACTAACACTTTACATTCCTTCATGAGTGAGGGTCAATTTCACCTGCACGATTCATCAATTCACGTTTTTGTACAAAAGGTCTAATAGAAATGTGTAAAACTATGCTTGACAGTTTATGACAAATAGTTCAACAATTTTGCATGTAATGGCTTATGCAAGGAACTAATGCCTAGATGTTTTGAGGGGTAAGACTATTCAACAGAGAACCATCTACTATATTTTGATCAACATTACATGAGCAATTGATAATGTTTGCTCTCTGAACTGGCTTATATTGGTTGTGTCGCATCATTTGAAACAGGTTAAATCAATTTTGAGTGGTTGTGTTCAATCAATGACATATGTTCTCTATTCGTATTTGATTGTGGCCACTTGTGTTTACCAGTATGGATGACATGTGCATTAGTGTGCAGAATGTGTTTTGAGAATGAGTTTAGAGTTTTGCTGAAAAGTCTAAGTGAGATCTGCAAATTGTGTTTTACCATGTGAAATGGTTTAAGGTATTGACAACAGACTGCATTATTAGCTAAATGAGTCCAGGCCACTGAGAACTTTGTTCAGCCAATGGGTTTTAGTGTTTTAGCAATTGAGAAAAACTGTAATATCTGCTCTTACTCTACTCCCCCCCACCCCCTCTCTATCTCTGTCTTTCTCGTATTTCTCTCTCTCTCCACTCTCTTTTTCTCCAAATCTACCTATTCTATCTCATCATCCACGCTGTTTTCCTCCATCCTTGCCTGAGGGGACGTGAAGCTCATATGTCATTAAATATGTCATTTCTCACACGTGAAAAAGAAAAGGCCTCACATTCTAGGAGCTCAGATGCAATAATTGAATAACCAACGTTTCGACTTAAAACAAACCTTCGATCTCAACGTAGGCTTTGGTCCATTCATGTTTTTTACATGTTCTATTTATATCTGTAAATTAACCAATGATAGCAAGCCACACCCGGCCATGATTACAGACACCTGTGTGTCCTTCCAAACTATATTTAAATTAGTGACCCGAAGGGTTTGTCATTATACCCTGATGAAGAGAGCTTGTATGTCGAAACATTGGTTATTAAATTATTGCATCTGAGCTCCTAGAGTGTGAGGCTCTCTTTTTCTTTTTCATGTGTTCTACTCCGCTAGCCAGCAACTCGCCTAAACAGGTGTTCTACTCCACTAGCCAGCACCTCGCCTAAACAGGTGTTCTACTCCACTAGCCAGCACCTCGCCTAAACAGGTGTTCTACTCCACTAGCCAGCACCTCGCCTAAACAGGTGTTCTACTCCGCTAGCCAGCACCTCGCCTAAACAGGTGTTCTACTCCAATAGCCAGCACCTCGCCTAAACAGGTGTTCTACTCCACTAGCCAGCACCTCGCCTAAACAGGTGTTCTACTCCGCTAGCCAGCACCTCGCCTAAACAGGTGTTCTACTCCACTAGCCAGCACCTCGCCTAAACAGGTGTTCTACTCCGCTAGCCAGCACCTCGCCTAAACAGGTGTTCTACTCCGCTAGCCAGCAGCACGCCTAAACAGGTGTTCTACTCCGCTAGCCAGCAGCACGCCTAAACAGGTGTTCTACTCCGCTAGCCAGCAACTCGCCTAAACAGGTGTTCTACTCCGCTAGCCAGCACCTCGCCTAAACAGGTGTTCTACTCCGCTAGCCAGCACCTCGCCTAAACAGGTGTTCTACTCCACTAGCCAGCACCTCGCCTAAACAGGTGTTCTACTCCATTAGCCAGCACCTCACCTAAACAGGTGTTTTATCCCCCGCTAGCCAGCAACTCGCCTAAACAGGTGTTCTACTCCGCTAGCCAGCAACTCGCCTAAACAGGTGTTCTACTCCGCTAGCCAACAACTCGCCTAAACAGGTGTTCTACTCCGCTAGCCAGCAACTCGCCTAAACAGGTGTTCTACTCCGCTAGCCAGCAACTCGCCTAAACAGGTGTTCTACTCCGCTAGCCAGCAACTCGCCTAAACAGGTGTTCTACTCCACTAGCCAGCAACTCGCCTAAACAGGTGTTCTACTCCGCTAGCCAGCAACTCACCTAAACAGGTGTTCTACTCCGCTAGCCAGCAACTCGCCTAAACAGGTGTTCTACTCCGCTAGCCAGCAACTCGCCTAAACAGGTGTTCTACTCCGCTAGCCAGCAACTCGCCTAAACAGGTGTTCTACTCCGCTAGCCAGCAACTCGCCTAAACAGGTGTTCTACTCCACTAGCCAGCAACTCGCCTAAACAGGTGTTCTACTCCGCTAGCCAGCAACTCGCCTAAACAGGTGTTCTACTCCACTAGCCAGCACCTCGCCTAAACAGGTGTTCTACTCCACTAGCCAGCACCTCGCCTAAACAGGTGTTCTACTCCATTAGCCAGCACCTCACCTAAACAGGTGTTCTACTCCGCCAGCCAGCAACTCGCCTAAACAGGTGTTCTACTCCGCTAGCCAGCACCTCACCTAAACAGGTGTTCTACTCCGCTAGCCAGCAACTCGCCTAAACAGGTGTTCTATTCCGCTAGCCAGCAACTCGCCTAAACAGGTGTTCTACTCCGCTAGCCAGCAACTCGCCTAAACAGGTGTTCTACTCCGCTAGCCAGCAACTCGCCTAAACAGGTGTGCGTTTCTTTCACCTCACACATGACCAGAGCCATAGCTACATATGAGGACACCGAGGTCCGGACCTCATTTATTAAATAAAAAAATATACAGTATATAATGACATTAATCCGTCGGTGTCTCAAGTTACTGTTGAGGTGTTAGATTATTAGAAAACACGAGCTGCCGTTTCGAAATGTGGTTGTGCATCAGCATTTTCCATTTGTTATGTGTCACTCACTGACAGTCACTCAATTAGCCCATGTCAGCTAATCTTATTTAGACTGGTAAATTAGTCTAGTTAGTCTAGCTATCTAAACTTTTCTTAGTCACTCCCACCCAGATATCATATTACCATGGCTTATGGCTTAAACATTTGTAGAATTGCAGGAAATTTGTAATTGAAGTCACTTGCATTATTTCCCATAAAGTAGAGTGAAAATATCAGGTATTGGCCATGAGATGCTGCTGTTCCTGCTACACCGCCACACACATTTATCCATTTCACTGGTCTCTTGTGTTTATTAAATAGATCACAATAGGTCCTTAGCAACTTTGGGTAGAAAACCCATCGATTTTCTACATGATGAAAATAAATTGTTTGGTCATCCCAATGACTGTATATATGAATGGACAAAGCTATCGATCACGTGACACCAGTGAAGACTCAATAGCGCATTGAAGCCAAATGAAGTTGGCGTCTCATGAAGACATAACATGCACAGTTTGAGCTACTCTAGGAAGTGATGTTTGTTGCAGGCTATCTCAGTGCTGCAACCTCTCATTGAGAAACTCAAGTTGAAGGCCGGCTGGGGTACTGCAGGCTGCCATTAGCAACTAAAGGATCCTTATGAATTCTGATGATTGATTTTTAAAATAATCGCTTCAAGGATGTACAACTGGTGTATTAGAGGCAATTATTTGTCCCATGATTGTCTTCATATTTTTAAAATGTTATTTACAATAATATTGACCAAGAAAGATATCCATTTTTCACTATAATGGGGGATCATGTTTTCTGCAAACAATGCCTGCAATATCGTGGTCGGCCTTGAACTTCCGTGGCTTCAATGAGAGAGGGCAGTCATTGTCCCCTGGGTCATCCTCACAATTCAAGTCAGTCCTACATGAAAGCATTCCAGTTTGTCCTTCTCTATGCAAACTAATTCTTCAACCCAACTCTCCTTGAATAGTCCAACAAGTGGCAGCTCTCTGAGAGGGCTTTCCCTATGGTGCCATTCTCATATGAAGACTTTCCCTATAAGTCCAACATTTTGGTGGAGAAATAGGCCAGGGACTAAAATGTTGTGGCAACCCTGAGTTTCAGTTCATATAATGAAATTCATTCATTTAAATACATTCATTAGGCTATAGTCTATGGATTTCACATGACTGGGAATACAGATATGCATCTGGTGGTCACAGATACCTTTAAAAAAAGGCAGGGAGGTGGATCAGAAAACCAGTCAGTATCTGGTGTGACCACCATTTGCCTCATGCAGCTCAACACATCTCCTTCGCATAGAGTTGATAAGGCTGTTGATTGTGGCCTGTTGAATGTTGTCCCACTCCTCTTCAATGGCTGTGTGAAGTTGTTGGATATTGGCGAGAACTGGAACAAACTGTCATACACGTCGATCCAGAGCATCCCAAACATGCTCAATGGGTGACATGTCTGGTGAGTATGCAGGTCATGGAAGAACTGGGACATTTTCAGCTTCCAGGAATTGTGTACAGATTCTTGCAACATGATGCTGTGCATTATCATGAGGTGATGGCGGCGGATGAATAGCACGACAATTGGTCTCAGGATCTCGTCACGGTATCTCTGTGCATTCACATTGCGTTAGATAAACTGCAATTATGTTTGTTGTCCTTAGCTTATGCCTGCCCATACCATAACCCCACCACCACTATGTGGCACTCCGTTCACAACGTTGACATCATCAAACCGCTCGCTCACATGACGCTATACACTCTGTCTGCCATCGAATCCGGGATTCATCCGTGGAGAACACACTTCTCCAGCGTGCCAGTGGTCAAGGTGAGCATTTCCCCACTGAAATCAGTTCTGAAGCCAAACTGCAGTCAGTTTGGCTTCACATCCCTGGTGAAGACAACGAGCATGCAGATGAGCTTCCCTGAGACGGTTTCTGACAGTTTGTGCAGAAATCTTTTGATTGTGCAAACCCACAGTTCCATCAGCTGTCCGGGTGGTTGGTCTCAGACGATCCCGCAGGGGAAGAAGCCGGATGTGGAGGTCCTGGGCTGGCATGGTTACACATGGTCTGCTGTTGTATGTACTGTCAAAGGAGAAACAGGGACAGGGATGTAAACAAATTTGTGCAAAACAATTGAGAGAAATAAACTTTTTGTGCGTATGGAACATTTCTGGGATATTTTATTTCAGCTCATGAAACATGGGACTAACGCTTTACATGTTGCGTTTATATTTTAGTTCAGTATAATTGTAAACTGGCAGTCATATTTTTCAATAAGATTATTAGAAAACTGCTCTGTAGTGTGATTAGTGATGTTTACCATTAAACCCTACCCTATACCATTACCACCAGTGTGTGTTTGGGTCTTTTATAATTGAAGACCATTACATACCATAACATTGATACCATCATAACAGATGTAGCTTAATGGTTAGCTTGTTAACCTAGAATGGTAAGTAATAATAACAGTAAATAATCCAGACCTTATTTGAAGGGAATTAACTACACGCAAAGATGCCATTTCCTGGACACAGATTAACTGTAACAGAAGGACAAACTGAATTGCTTTCATTGGAGGACTGGTTTGAATTTTGAAGATGGCCACAGCACACACAGCTATTGGATTTCTACGAAAGTTGCAAAGGAAATTTTTATAAAATTCCCATCCCACTTTCTTTCTGTCTCTCTCTCTATCCTTTAAATTGGACTTATTCCCTCCGAAATATAACATTAAAAAAGTTCTACCATTCAACAGTCCAGTATATGGCCACCTTCTGTGACATATGAAGTGAGCTAATGGTCAGGCTAGGGAGAGGTTAGCATATGTATTTAACCCCACAGATGACAACGTTTTACATTGCATTGCATTGCATTACATTTGCTAATGTCCTGGCCAATGAGACCCAGAGCACAGAAGTGGGATATAGGGATATAGAGGTCTATCCTTCTATCCTTCCTTCTCAGATGGGTCACTCTCCTCCACCACAGCGGATTAGGAAGTCATCAGTGGGTTAGGAGGGGTGTGTGTTTGGGAAGGGGGGCGTACAAGGAGGGTGCATCTCCACCCCACCCCACCTGTCATTGTTATTTTAGTACGGTAGGCCACTCAGGCTCCGGGGACTGTGTTTGTTCCAACGAGGGTGGTGTGTGTGTGTGTGTGTGTGTGTGTGTGTGTGTGTGTGTGTGTGTGTGTGTGTGTGTGTGTGTGTGTGTGTGTGTGTGTGTGTGTGTGTGTGTGTGTGTGTGTGTGTGTGTGTGTGTGTGAGAGAGCGTGAGTGAGTGAGTGGGGTGGTAGTGGGACAGGGGGTTTCCTGTGACCGTGTCATCTCCTATAGAGACAAGGGTGTGGCGCGTGGAAAGGACAGAAGGCTCTAAGATAGACCAGTGCACCACAACAGACACAAACTACACCCATGCACACTGTTGGGTGTACGTGTAGAGCACAGGGACATCAAGCAAAATATTTGTCATTTGGAAAACATCACATAAAAAAGGCCTGTTGCGACACCCTATATAGCATCTATAGCATTTTTTGGGGCCTTATAAAGGCAGTATGAAGGCTTCATTAAGGTTTACAAGTTACACTTTGTTAAAGTATGACTAGAATTGTCCTAGTATCACCAATCACCACAGTAGTATCAGGCTGTCATTGGCCATAAATGCTGTGATCCAACTCCTTGGGTGCAGTAGATGTCTTGATGTTACTCAGATGACTCTCCTGCATCTGTGAAAACAAATGCAAGAGTGACCTCTGCTGTTGAGTTGTGAGAATCACAAGCATTCTGATCTGGTTCTGCAAATTTGAGATTGCAGTGAGGAGATACAGGATTCTTTGGGCGCCAATCTGACAAATGTGTGTTTGAGCGAAGTGAATTGAAAATCTTACAATCTCGCTCGGCTGCCCCAGAGGGTTATCCCAGTGTCTGTCCATGGAAGTCTGTGTTCAATGAAGATTAAGCAGATTATTTTTGAAATACTAATTTGATATACATTTACAGTGTCACAAAAACATTACTGCCTAAGTGATGAGATGAGTTGTGAATGGTGGGAGAGATTTTAGATGAAATAACTGTAAACTGTATGGACATGCATGTAGGGAGAAATGGAGGTCGTTGGTCGTCAGGAAATCTTGAGTGCCTTGCTATTTTACAGAACATGTTACTTAGTCAGTAAATATTGTGCTGAAGCTGTGATACCAACGTTGGCGTAGGATCAGAAATGTGTTTTTGTTCAATATCTTGACAGGTCTGTAGACCGTGATTCATGTCAAATCAATAACCCTTTACGATTACCCCTTAATGGATGTATTTGTCATAGTCAGTCAGAAAATACATTCAGATTCTTTCTACTGTTGGCTATTCGTGTAATGAATGCATTTAACGGTGGCATTATTTATGGTTGACCAATATGGATGCTCATTTTTGCAGTAATTAGAGTGATCGTAACAGTATTGTACCAGTATAGTAATAGTATAGTTGTAATTAAGCAATATGGCCTGATGGAATGGGGTATATTGGGGGTGTGGTATCGGCCAATATACCACAGCTAAGGGATGTTCTTTCCTGTAAACAGCCCTTAGACTTGTTATGTATACCACAAACCTCAGAGGTGCCTTATTGCTATTATAAACTGGTTACCAACATAAATAGAACCGTAAACAAGTATTTTTGCGTCATACCCGTGGTATATTGTCTGATATACAAATGGCTGAAATGCTGTTTCAGCCAATTAGCATCCAGGACCCAAACTACAGTTTTACAATATAGTAATATTGCACATATTACTGTAGGTGTGTCTACAGTGACCCTTGGGGATGGGCATGACCTCGGTAGTGTCAAGGGTAGAATGTGTTCATGTGGTCAGTGTTCCTGTGGGATACAATGCTGCACAGCAGAATCTTTATTGGTTCAATATATCTCTGTCTGGAATCTCCCCTGGCAAATGACAATAGAATAGTGTCTGCTACGGCTAGTGCCCTTCCT